>NC_136407.1:8172721-8177149 GCF_965140285.1 Lepidochelys kempii
GGGTTAGGGTTAGGGTTAGGGTTAGGGTTAGGGTTAGGGTTAGGGTTAGGGTTAGGGTTAGGGTTAGGGATAGGGTTAGGGTTAGGGTTAGGGTTAGGGTTAGGGTTAGGGTTAGGGTTAGGGTTAGGGTTAGGGTTAGGGTTAGGGTTAGGGTTAGGGTTAGGGTTAGGGTTAGGGTTAGGGTTAGGGTTAGGGTTAGGGTTAGGGTTAGGGTTAGGGTTAGGGTTAGGGTTAGGGTTAGGGTTAGGGTTAGGGTTAGGGTTAGGGTTAGGGTTAGGGTTAGGGTTAGGGTTAGGGTTAGGGTTAGGGTTAGGGTTAGGGTTAGGGTTAGGGTTAGGGTTAGGGTTAGGGTTAGGGTTAGGGTTAGGGTTAGGGTTAGGGTTAGGGTTAGGGTTAGGGTTAGGGTTAGGGTTAGGGTTAGGGTTAGGGTTAGGGTTAGGGTTAGGGTTAGGGTTAGGGTTAGGGTTAGGGTTAGGGTTAGGGTTAGGGTTAGGGTTAGGGTTAGGGTTAGGGTTAGGGTTAGGGTTAGGGTTAGGGTTAGGGTTAGGGTTAGGGTTAGGGTTAGGGTTAGGGTTAGGGTTAGGGTTAGGGTTAGGGTTAGGGTTAGGGTTAGGGTTAGGGTTAGGGTTAGGGTTAGGGTTAGGGTTAGGGTTAGGGTTAGGGTTAGGGTTAGGGTTAGGGTTAGGGTTAGGGTTAGGGTTAGGGTTAGGGTTAGGGTTAGGGTTAGGGTTAGGGTTAGGGTTAGGGTTAGGGTTAGGGTTAGGGTTAGGGTTAGGGTTAGGGTTAGGGTTAGGGTTAGGGTTAGGGTTAGGGTTAGGGTTAGGGTTAGGGTTAGGGTTAGGGTTAGGGTTAGGGTTAGGGTTAGGGTTAGGGTTAGGGTTAGGGTTAGGGTTAGGGTTAGGGTTAGGGTTAGGGTTAGGGTTAGGGTTAGGGTTAGGGTTAGGGTTAGGGTTAGGGTTAGGGTTAGGGTTAGGGTTAGGGTTAGGGTTAGGGTTAGGGTTAGGGTTAGGGTTAGGGTTAGGGTTAGGGTTAGGGTTAGGGTTAGGGTTAGGGTTAGGGTTAGGGTTAGGGTTAGGGTTAGGGTTAGGGTTAGGGTTAGGGTTAGGGTTAGGGTTAGGGTTAGGGTTAGGGTTAGGGTTAGGGTTAGGGTTAGGGTTAGGGTTAGGGTTAGGGTTAGGGTTAGGGTTAGGGTTAGGGTTAGGGTTAGGGTTAGGGTTAGGGTTAGGGTTAGGGTTAGGGTTAGGGTTAGGGTTAGGGTTAGGGTTAGGGTTAGGGTTAGGGTTAGGGTTAGGGTTAGGGTTAGGGTTAGGGTTAGGGTTAGGGTTAGGGTTAGGGTTAGGGTTAGGGTTAGGGTTAGGGTTAGGGTTAGGGTTAGGGTTAGGGTTAGGGTTAGGGTTAGGGTTAGGGTTAGGGTTAGGGTTAGGGTTAGGGTTAGGGTTAGGGTTAGGGTTAGGGTTAGGGTTAGGGTTAGGGTTAGGGTTAGGGTTAGGGTTAGGGTTAGGGTTAGGGTTAGGGTTAGGGTTAGGGTTAGGGTTAGGGTTAGGGTTAGGGTTAGGGTTAGGGTTAGGGTTAGGGTTAGGGTTAGGGTTAGGGTTAGGGTTAGGGTTAGGGTTAGGGTTAGGGTTAGGGTTAGGGTTAGGGTTAGGGTTAGGGTTAGGGTTAGGGTTAGGGTTAGGGTTAGGGTTAGGGTTAGGGTTAGGGTTAGGGTTAGGGTTAGGGTTAGGGTTAGGGTTAGGGTTAGGGTTAGGGTTAGGGTTAGGGTTAGGGTTAGGGTTAGGGTTAGGGTTAGGGTTAGGGTTAGGGTTAGGGTTAGGGTTAGGGTTAGGGTTAGGGTTAGGGTTAGGGTTAGGGTTAGGGTTAGGGTTAGGGTTAGGGTTAGGGTTAGGGTTAGGGTTAGGGTTAGGGTTAGGGTTAGGGTTAGGGTTAGGGTTAGGGTTAGGGTTAGGGTTAGGGTTAGGGTTAGGGTTAGGGTTAGGGTTAGGGTTAGGGTTAGGGTTAGGGTTAGGGTTAGGGTTAGGGTTAGGGTTAGGGTTAGGGTTAGGGTTAGGGTTAGGGTTAGGGTTAGGGTTAGGGTTAGGGTTAGGGTTAGGGTTAGGGTTAGGGTTAGGGTTAGGGTTAGGGTTAGGGTTAGGGTTAGGGTTAGGGTTAGGGTTAGGGTTAGGGTTAGGGTTAGGGTTAGGGTTAGGGTTAGGGTTAGGGTTAGGGTTAGGGTTAGGGTTAGGGTTAGGGTTAGGGTTAGGGTTAGGGTTAGGGTTAGGGTTAGGGTTAGGGTTAGGGTTAGGGTTAGGGTTAGGGTTAGGGTTAGGGTTAGGGTTAGGGTTAGGGTTAGGGTTAGGGTTAGGGTTAGGGTTAGGGTTAGGGTTAGGGTTAGGGTTAGGGTTAGGGTTAGGGTTAGGGTTAGGGTTAGGGTTAGGGTTAGGGTTAGGGTTAGGGTTAGGGTTAGGGTTAGGGTTAGGGTTAGGGTTAGGGTTAGGGTTAGGGTTAGGGTTAGGGTTAGGGTTAGGGTTAGGGTTAGGGTTAGGGTTAGGGTTAGGGTTAGGGTTAGGGTTAGGGTTAGGGTTAGGGTTAGGGTTAGGGTTAGGGTTAGGGTTAGGGTTAGGGTTAGGGTTAGGGTTAGGGTTAGGGTTAGGGTTAGGGTTAGGGTTAGGGTTAGGGTTAGGGTTAGGGTTAGGGTTAGGGTTAGGGTTAGGGTTAGGGTTAGGGTTAGGGTTAGGGTTAGGGTTAGGGTTAGGGTTAGGGTTAGGGTTAGGGTTAGGGTTAGGGTTAGGGTTAGGGTTAGGGTTAGGGTTAGGGTTAGGGTTAGGGTTAGGGTTAGGGTTAGGGTTAGGGTTAGGGTTAGGGTTAGGGTTAGGGTTAGGGTTAGGGTTAGGGTTAGGGTTAGGGTTAGGGTTAGGGTTAGGGTTAGGGTTAGGGTTAGGGTTAGGGTTAGGGTTAGGGTTAGGGTTAGGGTTAGGGTTAGGGTTAGGGTTAGGGTTAGGGTTAGGGTTAGGGTTAGGGTTAGGGTTAGGGTTAGGGTTAGGGTTAGGGTTAGGGTTAGGGTTAGGGTTAGGGTTAGGGTTAGGGTTAGGGTTAGGGTTAGGGTTAGGGTTAGGGTTAGGGTTAGGGTTAGGGTTAGGGTTAGGGTTAGGG
This sequence comes from Lepidochelys kempii, assembly GCF_965140285.1. Lineage (NCBI taxonomy): Eukaryota > Metazoa > Chordata > Testudines > Cheloniidae > Lepidochelys > Lepidochelys kempii. The sequence goes on from NC_136407.1 coordinate 8,175,851, forward strand.
TTAGGGTTAGGGTTAGGGTTAGGGTTAGGGTTAGGGTTAGGGTTAGGGTTAGGGTTAGGGTTAGGGTTAGGGTTAGGGTTAGGGTTAGGGTTAGGGTTAGGGTTAGGGTTAGGGTTAGGGTTAGGGTTAGGGTTAGGGTTAGGGTTAGGGTTAGGGTTAGGGTTAGGGTTAGGGTTAGGGTTAGGGTTAGGGTTAGGGTTAGGGTTAGGGTTAGGGTTAGGGTTAGGGTTAGGGTTAGGGTTAGGGTTAGGGTTAGGGTTAGGGTTAGGGTTAGGGTTAGGGTTAGGGTTAGGGTTAGGGTTAGGGTTAGGGTTAGGGTTAGGGTTAGGGTTAGGGTTAGGGTTAGGGTTAGGGTTAGGGTTAGGGTTAGGGTTAGGGTTAGGGTTAGGGTTAGGGTTAGGGTTAGGGTTAGGGTTAGGGTTAGGGTTAGGGTTAGGGTTAGGGTTAGGGTTAGGGTTAGGGTTAGGGTTAGGGTTAGGGTTAGGGTTAGGGTTAGGGTTAGGGTTAGGGTTAGGGTTAGGGTTAGGGTTAGGGTTAGGGTTAGGGTTAGGGTTAGGGTTAGGGTTAGGGTTAGGGTTAGGGTTAGGGTTAGGGTTAGGGTTAGGGTTAGGGTTAGGGTTAGGGTTAGGGTTAGGGTTAGGGTTAGGGTTAGGGTTAGGGTTAGGGTTAGGGTTAGGGTTAGGGTTAGGGTTAGGGTTAGGGTTAGGGTTAGGGTTAGGGTTAGGGTTAGGGTTAGGGTTAGGGTTAGGGTTAGGGTTAGGGTTAGGGTTAGGGTTAGGGTTAGGGTTAGGGTTAGGGTTAGGGTTAGGGTTAGGGTTAGGGTTAGGGTTAGGGTTAGGGTTAGGGTTAGGGTTAGGGTTAGGGTTAGGGTTAGGGTTAGGGTTAGGGTTAGGGTTAGGGTTAGGGTTAGGGTTAGGGTTAGGGTTAGGGTTAGGGTTAGGGTTAGGGTTAGGGTTAGGGTTAGGGTTAGGGTTAGGGTTAGGGTTAGGGTTAGGGTTAGGGTTAGGGTTAGGGTTAGGGTTAGGGTTAGGGTTAGGGTTAGGGTTAGGGTTAGGGTTAGGGTTAGGGTTAGGGTTAGGGTTAGGGTTAGGGTTAGGGTTAGGGTTAGGGTTAGGGTTAGGGTTAGGGTTAGGGTTAGGGTTAGGGTTAGGGTTAGGGTTAGGGTTAGGGTTAGGGTTAGGGTTAGGGTTAGGGTTAGGGTTAGGGTTAGGGTTAGGGTTAGGGTTAGGGTTAGGGTTAGGGTTAGGGTTAGGGTTAGGGTTAGGGTTAGGGTTAGGGTTAGGGTTAGGGTTAGGGTTA